>NW_022145685.1:15657-43173 GCF_002938485.1 Sitophilus oryzae | reverse complement strand
CCCGCTACGCATTGCTGTTTTTTAGTGTAGTTTTTGCACTCGTGTAGAAAATCCAAAGAAATAGTGTACAGACTGGATCAAACGTAAACTTAAATCTAATCCCTTTTTTTATCAATGGTCGATTCTAGTAAAAACTCCAAACATTTTTATAATTTATTTTATATAAAGTTATTCGTTTTATAGACTATACTTGTTATTATACCTCTG
Source organism: Sitophilus oryzae (assembly GCF_002938485.1). Classification (NCBI taxonomy): domain Eukaryota; kingdom Metazoa; phylum Arthropoda; class Insecta; order Coleoptera; family Curculionidae; genus Sitophilus; species Sitophilus oryzae. The sequence goes on along the minus strand of NW_022145685.1, from coordinate 42,966 downwards.
AGTTTCGATGTTAAAAATAAAAAAATAATATTTAAAGTTTTCTACAACCACTTGTTTTTTACTAAATTATTTTTAGTTGCTGTTAGACAGATACGATTTTGTGGCAGCCCTAGAGGGTGAGGACCCCGAATACCCATGCAGTTTAATTCTATGAATTAAAAGTTCATGATTCACCGAGTCAAAAGCACGGGTCATATCAAAAAAACAAAATAAAAAAAAAAAAAAAAAAAAAAAAAACATTTTATAATATTTTCTTTTTGTATACCACAAGGCTGCTCTATGGAGAAATTATTATAATTGTTGGTAGCAATTAGATATATAAATAAAACTGAAGAGACCAATTCCATTAATCAGTTTTCTATATTTTTCTCGCCTGGAAAGTCAGTAACCGGTAGCGGCTAGACAGCTAACTTTTAATCCATGAGGATATTTCGAGATTTTTAATTTTTCCTTTGGTTATAAGCTTAAAGCTACCTAAAATTCTAAATTTGGAGTTTGTGACACATCTAGAAGTACCTTAGAATTTTGATGATCTGTCAGTGAGTCAATGACGAAATTAAAGAAATTTGACAGGCGATAATTCATAAACTATGAGGGATAATTACTATATATTTTGGTAATCTAGCCAGCCATAATATGTCTTCAAGTGTAGTGAAAATTAATATTCTTGCTTTATTCACAACGAAGTTACAGGATGGTTATGATTTTATTATGCTTTTCGTTGATTTATATGCGCCTCAGGAAGGCTAATCCGTACAACGTTATCTAATTCGTCATTTCGAAGGTCTTTTTACACAGTCGAGCGATTGAGGAAACAGGAAATCAAGCGAGTCGACAATCGTCTAAAATCCGGCATCGCCGCCATCGTGGGCAACAGATGTCATGCAGATGCACCTGATGCTTTTCTCTCTATCTCTCTCTCTCTCTCTCTTTCAGTTTCTATCCCTGGTTATATAATTATGGCCTTGAACGTCGTAGTCGACGCCATTGTCTAGTGAAAAAATGCATCTATCGGTCACAGGGCTAGCGCAACCATTGCAAAGTTGCACTGTTTCCAACGTAATTCTAGCTGGCTTTATTCTGTCTCTAGTATTTGTGTCCAGTTATAGAGATATTTGTTTTTATTTGTAATTTAAAGCAAAATGTATAGAAATGCATTTCAAATGCAAATTTATTTGTCACAAGACAAAATTCTAATTAACTTTTACTGCTCTTATTAACTTTTACTGTTACATATTAGTACAAAAGTACAAAATACAATGTACAAAATATTGGGATATAGACTCTATAACTTTTTATTTTTTCAGATAAAACGAAATTTGGTACGTTAATATGCGGCCTTAAATCAAGGATTGATTGACGTATTCAATTGTCACTTCCTGTTTCACCGTAAATGACTACAACTTTCGATTTTTAAATGACACCCTCGGTATATTTTTACTTTATTCGATAGAAAATGAAACTCTGAATAGATTGGCATATCATATGTCAACTTTTGACATTTTCGCATGTGGTTTATTTGAAATTGTAACATGCGGTTCATATTCATGAAAATTTTAATGTGCCTATTTTTACCAGTATTAGCCCACGAACTTGCTGCCACTGAAAGATTACGTCCCGATAACAATTACACGTTACTTCGACAGTTAACTTTCCGAAATATATTTTTTTCAAAAAATGCTATTTCTACCATTATTACCTTGAAACTACGCACGGTAGCTTTACCTTCGAAAATCGGAAACGCCGCATAAAAAAATTGAAACAATCGGCCGAGTCGCGACCTTACGCCTATGTTCTATCTATTGATTGGGCAGAGGAAAAGGCCATCGAAAAAATCAATTAAATTCAATCGACGGATCCCGTATATTCGGTAAAATCGATCATCGGCAAAGCGAACTGTTTCGACATGAAGTGGATCGGTTATACGATTGATTTCGACACTCGTCGAGTAGTTTTCACTATTTTTATGACCCTGATATCTAATCGCCTTGAAATAGTAACGAGGTTGCTACACTGAGAAAAATTATAGCGTTTTAATTTCTTCTCTAATAAAATTAGATTTAAATATCTAGTTTTATTTAGATTTTTAGTATTTTTCTAACGCCATCAATCTATTCGCTAGATGTCGAACTTACCAAACTTCATATATTATTACAGTTCACTTTTCTCGGTCATTTATCATGGTGATGTCACTTGTCATTCTATCTTCACTACTATGCAGGCCTTTTTTCTGAGAGATTGGATCTGTTGGAGATGCGTTGTTCGCCGTCCGTACAAATCTTTCGGTAAATGCACTCTGAATCCGCTTTTTAACTGTAATTGCATGGGTATCTGATCTGGAGATTTGAAGACCTTTTTAAAGCATGCAGTTCAGAGTATAGTTCGTATTTGTTTATTGTTGGTTTCTCTTGGAATATATCACCGTAAGTGTGTCCGCCATTTTGCCTCGCTATAACTAACTAAATTTTATTTCAGTTATTTCCGTTTCTTGATTTGTTTTGATGAGGTTTTGATTAATATTTAATTACTGGTTTGGATCAGCATATGGTTTGAATATATTTTGGTTTATCTTCTTCTAGTGCAGATCCATTAATGGATGTTTGCGATAATATTTTCCATTGCCTCTCCGTTCCGGGCGTTGTGTATTAACGACTGAACATCGAGTAGCCCTGTCGACTGTCTGATATTCCTCAGCCAAGACATTTTCTTCCTTCCGATACCCCTTCGGCCTTCAATCTTGCGCCTTCTATCAACAAATGCAAGTATTGATATTTGGGGTTTCGCATTATATGCCCCAGGTATGCGGTCTTTTTCTTTTTAATCAATTCAAATAATTCACGCTCTTTGTCAACGCGTCTGAGAACTACCTCATTTGTCAATCTAGCCGTCCAAGGTATCTTTAGGATTCTGCGATATAGCCACATCTCAAAAGCCTCCAATTTGTTGATGGTAGCTGCTTTCAATGTCCAACCTTCCATACCATAAAGGAGCACCGACCACACATAACACTTTGCGAATCGTAATCTAAGGCTAAGGTCAAAATCAGAACAGACAAGTACTTTTCGAAACCTCAAGAATGCCTGCCGAGCTTGTTCGATGAGACATTTAATTTCCTTGTCTGATGTCCAATCTTCGGAGAGCCAGATGCCCAAGTACTTAAATTTATCTACTTCTATGGGCCTTGAGTTAAATGTTAGGATGGAGTTTATAAACACATCTGGGTTTCTGGATATAATCATAAATTTGGTTTTCTTGATGTTGATGTTTAAACCCATTGCTTTGCTCTGTTCTCCTACCTTGTTGACCAGTTGTTGTAGGTCGTGTATATTGTCTGCAATTAAAACCGTATCGTCGGCATAGCGGATATTATTAATCCACACTCCATTAACTTTGACCCCCATTTCCACGTCCTCCAGAGCCTCTTGGAAAATAGCTTCTGAGTATAAATTAAATAGGAGTGGAGACAGCACGCAACCCTGTCGCACCCCCCTTCTAACTTGTATGGGATTGGACAATTTTATTTGTGCTGTTTGGTTCCAGTTGGTCCACCCGTTTTTGGTTTATGTAAAGCTGAATTTCAGTAATTTTTTTGTGTTAAGCATCTGTTCTGAGAACTATCTCTTTTATTTATAGAGTAATTATATGTATCTAAGTAATTATATGGGACACAGTAATTGTATGCCGCTTAAATTTCACCCACTTTCATTTTGTATGGACCTACATAGACCTTAAGACAGCATTCATGACCTTACGTTTGTTCCTTTACTGATATCGAAGACTTCTGCTGCCATAGTCATCTGCTTCCACTTCTGTTAGTCTGGAGACTACCTACCTACCTACCTACCTACCTGTTTACAACATCGTAAGAAACTATACAGATAAGTTCTAAGTTTGATACACAAGATACTCTTTTATTTTATAATTTTTGAGACAACAGTTTTATTATCTCTGTAAATTATTACTATTTGTGTTTTCAGTTAACGTTATAAGTTATAATTCGATTGAAACAGTACACTTTTACTTCGTTATGATATTTTATATGAAAAGTATTAATACGTATTCGTTCTTAAAGATTTTTGTACAGGACATGTTTCGGGACTCATCGTATTGATATATACATAAGTTTCACCTGTTTTTATATTAAGTAGCATAGTTCGAAGAATACAGTTACTAAATTCGAATTTATTTAAAATACTTACAGTTTTATTGCAATCATTGAAACTAACTGATACTTGTGTTCGTTTTTAAATAAATGTTTAATGTAGGATAGTTATCTCCGACTTTTATTCTTGATAAACATAACAGACCCTTATTGCTGTTGGTTACTTTATTCTAGCTATTTTGTGATAAAATATTCTTCTTTTTGGTTTCTTACTTTACCTTTTTCATAAACAAAGTAAGTGGCGCCCTTTTTACTATCGTTTTTGACCATATCTACACAAATACGATCGATATTAAAATCTTTGCAGCCTAAATATATTATCATTTTTCATTTTAATATTTAACAACATTATAAAGTCACCGCAAGCCAGAAGCCTTACGTACGAACCCAGCTTTCCTCTAACCCTGAGTAACGGATACTTTTTTCTTTATGTTTAGGTAATGACAGAAAAAGTCGTCACAAAATAACTTGTGAAATTTAGGTATTATAGTAACTTTTTCTAGTTTGGACATTTTTTATAATATATTATAAATTATTAATATTTTTATATAATATTTGAATATCTTTAAAAAAAGCCTATTAAGGTAATATAATATTTGAATATCTTTAAAAAAAGCCTATTAAGGTAAACCAAAATACAAACTATCGACAAAAGATACACCTAGATCATAAAATAATTTTTGAATTCTTTGCTTTGTTAACGTACTCCACAGGGTGTTTCAAACTTCCACCAAAATTTCAACATTTTGTTTTCCCTCGTTTATTTGACAGATACCAACTTACATTTTTAATTTGGAAAGAGGTACTAAAAAGTCAAATAATTTAACTACAAATTGCTTAAAAAATTATTAAAATCGGTCCTCTAGACCATTATTAATACTTTAAAATAAATCAAAATTTTGAGGTGTCTGTTTTTCGTGCCGGTATGATGTATGATTTAAGATTAGATCATGACTAAAACAGCATAACCTAGTTAAAATTGAGATCTATTGTAATATCTCTATTGTAATACAGATTATTTCTCACAGTGTATAGATATATCTAAACCTTGAATGTTCCTAATACGTAAACGGACGAACATGTGAAAACAAAAACTGTAGGATTCTTACAAAATTGTTTATCACTCACCTACTGACTTATGAGAGGTCATTGATATTCAAATGATTATATTTTTCGTAGGCCTCAATAATCTCACACAATATATGTGTTGCCTACTTAACGATATTCAAGGAAAAATTGGTAAATTAAGTAACGACTTACTACCGATTAAATATCTTAAACATTCTCCTGTTATTCCGAATCAATTTAATTAATTGTTGAAACATCTACACCCTTAAATGTTAGAATTAAAGAACATAAAGATTGCTTAAGAAAGGGAGATTTTCATAAATCTAAGATTTGTCAGCCTTCATGGGACACAGGGCACAGAATAAATTTTAATAACGCCAAAATTATAATGGAAGAAGCGATAGCCTCAAAAAGAAAAATAAAAGGGGCATTTGTAATTCAATCGAATAAAAATAAATGTATTGCTCATGCATCTGTGGATGTTAGTAATGTATGGCAATCACTTCTTTGTTTTTAAGGAACATAACATACGTAAAATTTAAAAATAATCATACAGAAAGTTTGGGGCTTTTTGGTTTTACCTTATTAAGTAATTGTTATCAGGTAGTAATTGTTAATTTTGAAGTTTAACTTGATATAATGTCATTTTAACAGAACGTCAGCGGTTTCTTCTAGACGTATCTGTTTTAAAAAACTAAAATGTTCTCGAATAGTTGAATTAAAATATTTTAAATAGTTTTTTTTCTTTATTCTTTGTATTTTTTTGGCTTCCGACGACGGAAAGAGATTTTTTTTCTTTGTTAGGCAAATTTGTATAACTGTAAACATAACTTCTGACAAGCAGTGTCCGTTTAGGTTTGATGCAGAAGTGTTCACAAAAAATAACTATTTGTGCAGTGGCGAAATACCCATAAAGGATTTTTTTGGAGTAATTAATTTACTGGTGACTATTATAGTAACAGGACCCGTTCGTATTATAATTAAAAGCAATTATTTTAGATTGCTTTAATGAACTTTAATATCGATGAAATTAAGTATTCTCGCTTATTTATTTGAATTTGAGGAAAAATGTCAGTAGTACAGCCTTGAAAATGTTTGATTGGCGTTTAAAAATAGTAAAAAATAGTTCCACTGCGTTACAATGTAATAAATTTTCTGAAAAATATAGTTTTATGTTATCTCAAACCGCCCTTGATCGATATTTGTTTTATTAAATTTACGATATCCTGTAGATTTTGAAATGTTTAGTAATTGTGAAAATTATCTTTGCCTTGAAAGCTCATAATGAAAAATAAATTCGAAAATGGATAAGTTAAAATTATAAATATGAAGTTAGGCAATACATGCAAGGTGTCTTAATGCAATATCATTCAATTTTAAGGTAAAATAAGGCAGAATTTTCGTTTGTAAAACTGTATTTTTTATATAGTTATTTATATAACCATTTAAATCCAAAAGTATACAACAAAAGAATACAAATGATTTAGATAACACATGATCCAAAAAAGAAACGACGTCAGATATGGCTTGGAAATGAAGATGGCTGTTATTTTATATTTTTAAATGTATGAAAATAAAAAGAATCTTAATTAAGTTATGTTTTCTAGTTTTTCTACTTTCTTATGAATAGACATATTATAAAACCTTGAAATATATTTATGGAAAGGTGAAAAGGCTTAATAATAAGATAATTTTAGACGCCATTGTATATTTCGGGACCCTGTCTAGCCGTTAGTTATCTTGATAGTTCTAACCTTTATTAGATAATACACTTTCGAGCTTACAAGGTCCTAAACAAACTTGTCAAATGTATTAAGTGAATCGAGATTGCTTTAATCTTTTAGGTATTAGACAAACTAGTTTATATTTTGAAGGGCATCAAAATGGACTAGTTTTTATTAAATTTCTATTGCCTGCATCGTTCCTGAAAAAGTATAATACAATTTATATGCATATTTTTATAGAATGTTTTGATAAATAAATATTTCAATTAATTAGTTTTGTTATATGATAATATACCATTGATTGTCAATAATTTTACTTCCAAACTTTCATTCTTTACTGTAGTGCATCATTGCCTTAATAAAAATAATTATGAAATCCAACAAAAATTAGATACAAAAATTACAAAAAAAATACAAAATAACGAATATTTAAATATCCAAAAGTACATGCTGTAATATGTCTCTGTTATTTTGTTTATTTAGTTATTATTTTAAAAAATAAACTAGAAATCGATTATACTATTTTATATATTTAGTTCCTTTTTACTGAAAAACTAAAGAAATAATTATTTGCTTTAGGAATATAAAATGTACATTTTAACAGGAACTGAAATATATTAAAATTTTATCTGTTTCGATTAAAAATGCATTAATGATAAAGTTTACATGTTTTCTTTTCATTTTCAAAAAACACTTTTAAAACAATATAGCATCGTATCTTAATGCATCCAAACAACCTTCGTTTTTCTTATGGAGTTTTAATTATCTTTATAGTTCTACAAAATTGGAACCCAACAAATGTCTTACAGTGTGTAAAAGCCTCCATAATTACAAGTCGAGAGTGTCACATCACGGCTCACTGAGCGATCCTGACAAATACAGGAGTTAGGCAGGGATATGTCCTAGTTTCTCTCCTATTCAACATATTCATGGCAGCGCTCTCTATAGTAGACAGCAAACTGCAGGAAAGAGGGATGGGTATTAGATACAGATATGACGGCGGTCTGTTCAACATAAAAAGACTCAGGACAAAAATACGTATAAAATTCATCATAGAACTTCAATACGTTGATGACTGCGGTTTAGTTGCAAAAACATTACAGCAACTACAGAAAATGCTGAACGCATATACATGGGCATACGAGACTTTGGGCCTTAAGCTGAACATCGATAAAACAAAAATCATGTGCAATACCCCGGAAAATTATAACAGTGCTGTAAAAATCGGAGAAGAACTATTGGAATATGTAGCAGAATTCAATTACCTCGGAAAGGCATTTATAGGAAAAGACCAACATTGTAAAACAAAAATACTGTCACTCAAACGCCATAAATGTCTTCTTCATCTTCTATGTCGTGCGACTAGAGAAGCTTCCTGTAAACAGTGACCAATAATATCTTTAGTTTGGTCCACCCAGCGCGTCGGAGACTTTCCTCTTGGTCGTTTGCCATAATGTTTCTTTGATGATGAGTTTTTCCCGTTCATTTGTTCCTCCCTAAATGTGCCTAAGGTATGACTGGTTTATTTTGGTTGAAAATTTGGGGTAACTTTCAACTCCCTTAGAAATGAGACGTAAAATGTTTTGTGGGTTACACATTTGGCGCCCAACGTGGGGTCAAATGTATAACCAACAAAACTGTTTAGCTTTCTAGACTATTGAAGTGTTCCTTGGAGTTAAAAGAAGAAAAGGTTTAAGCTAATGACTTATAAATAGGATAAATAATAAATTATTTATATGAAACCATTATTGTTATCAAAGAAAAAATAGAAAAATAGAAGAAAATTGACAAACAAAAAATACATATTTAATATTACTGTCGTTAAGAAGGGTGGTTTTAAAGGGCCGTTTTTCGTTGTTTTTTAATCTATTTATTCGTATTTTTTTAAAAACCAAATAATGATACTTAAACCAAATGAAAACCCAATCAGCGTTTTCTCTAACCTAAACCCCAAGAAAATCAAACTTAGTTTATTTGAATTCTATATACGAGTAGAATTTGCATGACTTTATGCTTCTAACATACATAATTTGATTATACGGTAAAGTCATTACGACTTCCATTTCTGTTTTTTTATCGAAACGAGGAAAACGTTCCGCTAATGGCGTCTGACAGGAAGTAGCTCATCATTACGTTTATTTCTGATTTTTATTTCGCTTCTAAATAACAACTTTTTCAAATTGAGGTCAGTAGAAACCTTTATACTTGATTTTCTAAAAATATTTTGTTATATTTTTGACACTCCCAACTCAAGCTTCGTTCTAAAGTTCTTTGTTCTTTTTTTATTTATTACTAGCAAATACATATTAAACACTCAATCAGTAATTTTCTAATATAGTGTTTACCCTTTCTCCATTTTTTAGAAGCTGTCAAACTTTTTTATTCTGGTAAACAACTGGACTGATTATATACTATAACAAAGAAAAAATGTGAACGTATGTATCCATATATTATTCTTTATTTAGCATGTTTTGGTTATATTTATGTATTTTCAGTTTCTTTATTTTAAGAATTATGATATATTTTGTTTATTTTTATTTAAGTAATATATGGTATTTGTCTCCAATTTTTAAGATGTTATTAAAGATTTCCAGTTAAGTTTTTTATACTTATTCATGAAAAATCCTACCATTAACCATAAAAAATATATTAGGTAATTGAATTTAGTAATTTAACCACCTAGCATTATTGTTTTTATTAATAGGAGGGATTTTTGAAGTAGTAAAAATAAACTTTTTAATTTTAGGATACTTAAAGATTGCAATATTATGCTATAGGGTATAATTTACAGTATTGGCCATAAGTGGATGAACTTTGTTAAAATAATGGGTTTTTCCTAATATGTTTAAAATTAAAATTTGAGCTATATTTACTTGAAGTCTAGTGTCAGTGCTATAAAAATAAATAGCATTGTTTTTTTAAAAAGTGCTTTAATAAGGTAGCAAAAAATTTAAATTGAAAAAACTATTGGACAAAAGTAGATGAACAAAATATATATTTAATAAAAAAAAATCTTATGCTAACAAAAACTGAAAAATTAACTTATAATTTACTAGTACTTAGTGTAATAACCCTTATTCTTAATTACTTTCAGACATCGCTTAGGCATGGATCCCAGAAGATTTTCAATTATAGAAAAATCGATATTTTTCCAAGACTCTTCCAAAGCTGCAAATAATTCTTGCTTATTTTTGTAGAATTTGGTCCTAATGTGTTGATCCAAAATTTCCCATAAATTTTCTATTGGATTCAGATCTGGGGATTGCGATGGCCATTTGAGAACAGTCACCATTTCATCTTCCAAAAACCTTTTAACCAATTGTGAGGCATGTTTCGGGTCGTTATCATGCTGGAAGTAGTGTACAACTGGCATTTTTTCCTCCAAATAAGGCACTAAAAGATTTTCTAAAATGTCTCTGTAGCCAAACCGATCCATTATGCCCTCAATTTTATGGAGAGGCCCCATCCCATACCCAGAAAAACACCCCCATACCATGATTGAGCCCCCACCATGTTTTACAGTGGATCGCGTGTACTTTGGTAGCAATCGTGTGTTGGGAGGTCTTCTTACATGTTGAATTCCATCTGATGACACCAAATTAAACTTTGATTCATCACTAAAACAAACTTTTTCCATTGTGCCACAGTCCAGTTTTGATATTCCTTGGCAAATGCTAATCGGGCCTTCAAATTTTTTTTTGATAGCAGTGGTTTCTTGGCGCGTCTTCGGGAAAACAACTTCTGGTCAACTAATTTACGGTGGATAGCCCATTTCTTCAAGTTTTGCTTTTATCTTCGTTGACGGCAAAAATGGATCTTGTGAAGAAATTCGTTTTATGGCTTTTATCATATTGGGACCAACTTTTTTAGGTCGTCCTGGTTTTCTTTTTATAGAGACATCTCCTCTCTCATTATATCTCTTTAAAATATAATGTACCGCTGATTTTCCAAGGCGTAATTGCTTAGCGATTTCCGATTGCTTCAAACCATCCTTAAAAGCATTCACTACTCGCAACTTAAGATCTGCAGACAAGTTAATTCCACGTGGCATGATACTCAAATATCACAAGAGCTCAAATGTTTTTAAATCGCAATTGTTCATAAAAGCAGAACAAATGAAACTAACGATTTTTAAAAATATTTGGTTCATCTACTTTTGTCCAAGACAAAAAAGCAATATTTGCCAATTCTTATCTATAAATGATAAAATTAACAGAAGAATTTATATTTGTTTGTAGTATTTTGGTGAGAATGTATTAAACTTTTAACATACAAAGGTACATAAAATAATTTTGATATTTAACACCTCAAATCTGATTTTCTTCGCAATCATTGGTATTGGTTCATCCACTTTTGGCCAATACTGTATGTCTCCATTATGTAGCAATTCTTAACTAACCTAAGAGGTTTTTTTTATACTGGTTCAAAAATCCTTCATATTAATGAAAAACAATGATGCTAGGTGGTTAAATTACTAAATTTCGTTTCCTGTATACGTATAAATTTTTATCTCAAATTAACATTTAATAAACGGTTCTGTTTCACGTATAAATTTATACAGAATAACATTTAATACACGTATTTGGTCTACGTGTAATCCTAGTATATCATAAATTGTTAATATACGTTTATCATCTTGTATAATGTTGGTATATGTATATACAATTATAAAAGGAATATAGAAATCGTGTGTTGCTTTTTTGTGTTAGACCATTGTGTGTTGCTTGGGTTCATATAATTCCGAATTACTTTAGCAGTATTTAATACGATCCCATTAGTACTACTTTCTCCCAACCCCAAAACCCATCAACGACCGAGACCCGACCCGAATTTAGGCCAGTAGGCCCTACTTCCTGGCCCCAAGGTCCGCCGATTTTTACCCGCCGCGACGTGCCCCACTGTCCCACCTCTCTCTCTCTTGCTCTCGGTGCACCTGCCCCTTATGGCCATCGGTAGAGGTCGCGGCAATGTCAATGTCAGGGCCGACCGGATCGACGGTCGACATCTGCATTGTGCATTCTCCGGCGAGGCGGCAAGCCGAGACTGCAGCTCGAATCGCATCGGCCGTGCACGCCGGTGCCATTAGATCGGCGTTTGGAAACAGAGGCGGCTCGTCGCAGGTATCCAGTGTTGTCAGAATTGAAGAATTTCCTTCTATATGAAGGATTTTACAATCAAATTGCGTCGATTGAAGGGCTGAAGGATGTTTATCCGAAAAGAAGACAATTTGAAGGTTTCTGGCAGTTTTGCACAATAAAAATTGTTAAAATATGTAGTAGTAGTATTTATTAGTGTTGCACAAGACAAGAATTCTTGTCTTGAAAATCAATTTCTTGTCTTGTCTTGAAATTCAAGACAAGAAACTTTCAAAGTCTTGTCTTGCAGATTTCTTGAATGGCAAAGTCTTGTCTTGTCTTGCAAGACTCTTGAAATTTCTTGTCTTGAAAAAATTTACATTCTAACAAAAAGGTAATAATATATTTTATATCATAGAAAGCGTCGTTTATCGTCGTAAATTATGTTCTATTTTAATTACCCGTTTGTTACTTTTATTTTCTGTGGTATTTATTTTGTTTTTTTATTATGGAAGATTGTTTGGAAAAGTTTGGACACTAGAGTGTACTATTTGCGCTATTTGATACTACTTTTTGTTCGCGGAGCAATTTAGAGCATACAAAGTGGTTCCAAATAACGCAAATATCGTGCTCCACGACCCCGCCGTTAGTTTCAACTACCGTTAGTTTTTTTTATAATACTATTATACCAAAATAATTTTGTGTATAATACCAATTACCCCAATATACGGTTTGTTGCCTCGACTTTATTTTATTACATTCTCAACTCTAAAACACTGGCTATCATAGAAAAAAAAAGTGAACACTGGTCAATATTCATGCCCGGTTTATACAACATTTGCATAAGTCGTAATCATAATCACAGTCTTAATCATCGTCATAGTCACAACGCAATTTTAATGTGCGTTTATAGAACATTTTCATAATCATAACTTTTATCAGTGAAGTTGGGTGACATAATTAAGAGCTAAGTTCATGGTAGATGTCAACAGGTTTATAAGAATGATTGTGATTACGGCTATGTAAATGTAGTATAAACCCGGCATAACTTGCGCAAAGACCTAATTATCACTTAAAAAAATGTGTCATTTCTAACTTTCAAGAAATCTTGAATTCAAGAAATCTTGCAAGACTCTTGAAATTTCTTGCATATTAAAATCTTGTCTTGAAATTCAAGAGAAGAAATGTTGAAAGTCTTGTCTTGAATTTCTTGCAAGAGTCTTGGTTTTGCAAGACTTTCAAGACTCTTGTGCAACACTAGTATTTATTGCTTTTTTTCCATAGCAACTGTTAAAATTGTCTTATATCTATCAAAAATAGTAGATAAAATAGTACTTTAACCGCAAGGGTTGATTAAATGTTACTTTAACAGCGAGGATAGATTAAAAGCTTTATTTCTTTTTTTAATTGCTTCCATTTTTGAAAAATTTTGTATTCCTTTTCATAAGTTATTCGGGATTTAAATGGAGGTAGTTTGGATATGGCGTATGTTGCCTCACCCTGAATATCTGTCGGTAATTTTCTTGTTTCGTTTTGAGCCATTTCTGACTCGAATGCAATCAGCAATCGACACGAAAGAGAACTAAAAAATATTGACTCAAAACTGACAACTAAAGAGACAGCTTTATTTATTTGTCAAATTACATAGAAACCAACACCAACCCAGCACAATATTTTTTCTACTCGTAATAAATTCCTTGAAATAATAATTTCTGAATATTTTTTAAAACGTAACTCGCTATGGAAAAAGATATTGTTTTATAGACGACGATAAAATTGCATTATCGTCTCCCGAATAGTTTCGGTCAACTATAAAATACCATTTTATCGTCTTGTATAAAAAATAACTATTTTCTACATCTATTTTTTCACTTTAACGGTGTTAAATTAAAGGTGCCTCAATTTAAAGCAATGTTGCTGTCAAAAAGTCCGCATTTCAAAAGATTTTAATATTTAACAAAAAATAAATATATACAGTTTTATCTTTCAACACGTCTTATTACACGCATACCATAACTAAACCAAAGTTCTCGATTTCGAAAAGAAATCTAATAAGTTAGCTGCTCATGGTGTCTTGCACGATTAATTATTCTCGGTTCAAGCAGTCATTGTCAGCAATGATTTTTTTGAAACATACTTTATAAAACTGCTGTCGAGTATCTATCACAGCATTTTTAATTGTGTTATTTTTCTACTAAAAAATTTATTTAAGTAGTTCAAATATTACCAGAAATAAGTTCTAAAAAAATTTCCTAATTATAAAAGAGAATGCGAATACGAAATGTGTTGATTTTTCACAAGATTCGGAATTTTTTTGTAAAATGAAGGAATATAAGTAGAAATTCGCCCAAAAATTTCTGGCAACACTGCAGGGATCTATTATTTCTTAACTTGACGAGCTTATGATACATTCATACGTGGCTAATGTCATATTCAAGGCCTGACTGTTTTGACAGTTCTACCGAAGTGGTCCGGAATTAGTAGTCGTAAACAAACCAATTGTTTTCATTAGTTTCGCAACAAATCTGTGTTTTTTACGCGTTTCTATGCTAATAAAATTATACTAAATAATTTTGAGTGAATAGTGAACTATCTAGATCCGATTCATAACAAACCATACTTTCGGTAAAAATTATAGTAACACCAGCGATGCCGGCTGTGTATCCGGGCTAGGAAAAAGTTGGGGAATTTATATAAAAACATAATTAATAGCATTAGTGTTAGTGTATAGTGTTAAACCAACGTAAGTGACGTGTATTTTTATGTAAAACAGTTTTCGTTTCTTTATTGTTACTTTGTGAAATAAAAAATTCCGCGACATTGTTCTGTGCCTGTGCCTTGTAGCAGCAATTATAATAAGTCCTCAGGATCTGTCTACATTCTCTTTCCCAACAATATTAACTGTAACTAGGTCACGTCCAAAACCTACAGAACATGCTGTGCCTACAATTTTTCCAAATCAACCCTGTTATGGACCCTCTGTGCATGTTCCCATAAAGAGAAAACGTCCCGATGAAAGAAAACAAGATTTGGAAATTCAGGATGAAATATAGAATATTGAAAAGTATTATTATTATTATGAAATGGCAATATATTTTAAAGAAATTAAATGAATTTGTACTTTATTTCAGTATTTTATATAAAAAAAATGATATCTTTATCTTTTTATTTACGATTTATGGAGATGGTTACTTGATGAACATCGAACTACAAATTACTTAATGTCAATAGTTAATTCTATCTGATATCCACTTTTTAAAAATATATTAACTTTAAAATGTATTCTGCTGTTATCATATACAATACATTTTCTTAACTTGTCGATAAACGTATAGTTTTCAAATTTTTTAATATTTGGAAACTTTTTATCACAAGGTGTATTATTACTAGTTGTTAAATACTCGCTAACGCAATTTTAGGACACGCTTTTTATTATCTAGATTTTATTTTGTTCATCTTATGCTGTAGTTTATTTCGTATTAATATTCGTGCTTTAGATCTAAATTTTAATGCTATTCAATTACTTTAACGCGATAAAAAGTTAATGTTATTTTTTAATACCTTTCTGTATAATATTTTTCATATTTATATCTGGCAAAACTATCAATTAATACTATTATTTATGCAAAAACTATATGCAGTACCATATGGTACAATACAAAAGCCGGACTAATGCGGTGACGTCACAAATCGATGTCTCTGGCCTGTCTGTCATGTTGGTTATGATTCATATATCCCCAAATAAATTGAGTAGTTTCTTACAGATTTTTACTAGAAGCATCATGGACGTCTACAACTCCTGTTTTAGCAGTATTTGCAGACGTGTTTCAATGTTATATCCTCTAGCTCTGCTTAAAAAAAATATATGTCCATTTTCCGAAACTCTAATTTCTTGGTTTGCTGCAATAATTTCTATCACAGATTCCTCTTTCATTTTGAATTTATCCATATTTGTTGTATTGGATTTTATAAAAAATATACTATAAATATAACAATCTACGTCCCTGGCTTATTACCATTAACTCCATAAAAATGCAACACGCGATATTCCTGAGATCGGAGATGCATAAAACATCTACTGTAGCAGCTTAAAAATGTGTTTAACATTATGAGAATTTTGTTTTTGCACTTTTATTAGTATTTTGTTGGACAACCATAAATTAAAAATATATTAACTTATAAACATAAACGTTACTGACACAGGGCATTGCAATTTTTTCTAATATCTTGTTATTTGTTTGTTTCAGGTATGAATGACTTCTTAGATTAAAAGCTGAAATCGATGGTCTTGAACTGTAAGTTATAAAAAACCTAGCATTATTTTAAATTGTCACACTACATAAATTTTGATACGTAAGTACAGTTGTTTTATTAAGCATTTTTCACGTAAAATATTTTCATAGAAAACGAATATTTTATTAAAATTAAGTATTTATATTTTGCTTAATAATAATTTATTTTTGATATTTCTAGTAATTATTATTTTGTAATTAAAAAATTGCTCTTCATATCTGATATATGCAATATTGCAATGCTGGACAATATGATGCTTTTTGCGATAAGATTAAAATATTTAAAACAAATAATTGCAATTACTTTAATCTAACTGAATATTATCTTTAAGTACATAAACAATACCTACCGTATGATA
This sequence comes from Sitophilus oryzae, assembly GCF_002938485.1. Classification (NCBI taxonomy): domain Eukaryota; kingdom Metazoa; phylum Arthropoda; class Insecta; order Coleoptera; family Curculionidae; genus Sitophilus; species Sitophilus oryzae. Next base: position 26,286 of record NW_022145685.1, on the reverse strand, counting down.
AAAAAAAACTGGGTAATTAATTATTCTTTATACAGGGTGGCCCATCGAAAACGTTCCGCAAGGCATAACGGCCAGGGTAATTTTTTTTCAGAAAATTCAAAAACACTTCAATTTTGTTTGTGAGAGGGACAACTTTTGCCCCAAAAATCATTGCAAAATCTTCAACCCTCTAAGCGGGGCTGCGATCCCCCAATTTTTAATTTAAAAATCCCCTGCGATCCCCCAATAAATTTAAAAATCACACACAAGTGGATTTATTAGTTGATCTTGATAATGCATGTTTAATATTAGTAAGATAAACTATTTTAACCTGAATGTCAGTTGTACCGATATTTATTCATTAGAATTCAAAATAATCAAGTTTACTTGATATTAGAATGCAATAAATATAAAAATGGCAGTATATAGAGTCCCTTCCAGTTCTAAGAATAAGAATTAAATATACAGGGTGGCCCATCGAAAACAAAACAAAAACCCGTCAATTTTGTTTGTGAGGGGGACAACTTTTGCCTCAAAAATGATTGTAAAATCTTCAACCCTCTAAGCGGGGCTGCGATCCCCCAATTTTTTTCAAATGGGAAGGGGGGTCAAGTGGTACCGCAATGAAAAGGGATTTCTATTCTCTATACTTTCCTGCTTTGTTTTTGAAAATTTGTCGAGTCATTCAGAAAATATGAAGGATTGAAATTTGAAAAGTTTCTTTAAACATTTATCAGAGTAAATGATAAGGATAAATTCCTTCGACCAATTTGCTGTTTTTCTTAATATTTCTAGATGTTTACGAATTTTTCATTTGCCACAAGGTTGAACGATCAGGTGCCAGATGCGGTAGTTGCTAGATAACTGTTCGTTGAAGTTCTTCTCAATATCGTTAAACTTTTAACAATTATGGTGTACTCACTTGCAGAAAAATATGCGAACTTTATTTTAAAAATAATGAATGTGGCAATCGGGTTGTGCAGATATTCAATGAACGCCATCCTGATAAACACCTTTATAACAAAATTGTTCGCGAGTTAGTTGCAAAATTTCGCGAAACTGGTTCCGTTATGAATAAAAAGAGGCAGATGGAAAATCCTGTAGTAAATGAAGCTATGGTGGTATTCGTATTGGGCCAAGTTGCCATGGATAGTACGCTGAGTACAAGAAAATTAGCCAATAAGACCGGCGTGAATCGTACAAGTGCCCAAAGGATATTAAAAAACACAAGTTCCACCAGTACAAAATTCAGTTGGTACAAGAACTCAACGAAGACGATTTTGATCGTCGCTTGCAATTTTGTGAAACTATGAGTGAACGAGTGGCGAATGATAATAATTTCCTATTTAATGTGTGTTTTTCGGATGAGTGTACTTTTTTTTGAACGGTGTAGTTAATCGGCACAACTGTCGGTACTGGGCTGAGGACAACCGCAGGGATTTTCACGAGGTGCACGCACCAGACACTCAGAAATTGAACGTGTGGGATGGTATTTTTAGAAATTCTATTGTGGGTCAGTTTAACGATATTGAGAAGAACTTGAACGCACAAGTCACAGAACAGCTATCTAGCAACTACCGCACCTGATCGTTCAACTTTGTGGCAAGTGAAAAAATGCGTAAACATCTAGAAATAATAAGAAAAAACAATCAAATTGGTTGAAGGAATTTATCCTTATCATTTACTCTGATAAATGTTTAAATAAACTTTTCAAATTTCAATCCTTCATATTTTCTCAATGACTCGACCGATTTCAAAAACGAGGCGGGGAAATATAGAGAATAGAAAGCTCTTTGCATTGCGGTGCCACTTGACCCCCTTCCCATTTCAAAAAAGTTAGGGGATGACACCCTCGCTTAGAGGGTTGAAAATTTTACAATCTTTTTTGAGGCAAAAGTTGTCCCCCTCACAAACAGAATTGACGTGTTTTTGTTTTGTTTTCGATGGGCCACCCTGTATATTTAATTCTTATTCTTAGAACTGGAAGGGACTATATATACTGCCATTTTTATATTTATTGCATTCTAATATCAAGTAAACTTGATTATTTTGAATTCTAATGAATAAATATCGGTAAAACTGACATTCAGGTTAAAATAGTTTATCTTACTAATATTAAACATGCATTATCAAGATAAACTAATAAATCCACTTGATTTTCAAATTTATAAATATGAACTTATAGATTAGATCATCATTATAGAGTATGAATTGTGTAGAATATAATTAAATAAGAGTTTAATAAATATGGCTTCAATGATAAAGATCAAATTACATGTTTATGAATTTACTACATATTACGAATAAATTCAGCAATAAATAGTAAACATAAAACCTTTTCTCACAATTGTTGGTCGTAGCTTAAGTAATTTATATATTTAGACGTGATATAACTACCAAAATATTATTTGTCTAATTATTGTTGTTAGGAGATTAGTTTTGTTCCACTTTCACCGTAGTAAACTGGTTCTGCTGTCGAACTGTTTTCTAACACGTACCTGTCAAATTTAATCCTATTTCAGTATGTCTGAGCTTTATTCTGAAGTAAAATTGTTTCTGAATAGCTGAACTAGGTCGGCTGGACCATTTAACTGTTTAAACTCGTTCGAAATTCAAAGAAACTACTGTTATAGGTAAATTATACTCGATTTGTTGAATAAAAATTAGAAAACAGACAGTATGAATTAATTAAAAGCTATCTAAGTTGGTCATATTACATCTTACAGTATGTTCCCGGATAGTCTTTACAAGAGGAAAAAAACTTTTTTATTTTTTGAGACACATACATTCTTCATAAAAAATTTTTGCTTGCTCTGAAATGGTTAATTTCGTTTATACTTTTTCAAATTTTTTTGGTAATGTTATTTCGTTTTCATTCTTTGATAGATTGTTGTTGATAAAATTTTCATTATTGTCAGGTAAAGTAGCACAAAATTTGTGTAGATCAGTGCTACAGAAAGAGTGATAATAGTTATTGGAAATGTGATACTTTAACAAACAGCAAAAAATATGACGTTAATCAAAATTGATAATAGCCATCTATCAAAGAATGAAAACTAAATTACATTACCATGCCTTTTGATTTTTAGGACTAAAAATTCAGTCATAACTTCATGTTTTTTTTAATTTTCTCCAGAACGGTAGAGAAATTTGGAAAAGTATAAACGTAATTAACCATTTTAGAACAAGCAAAATATTTAATGAAGGATGCATTTTTCCTATTGTGACATATTGGACGCTATTGTGACATATTGTAGTCTGTCCAACGAGTCGGTGCAGATTTTGACAGACGACATCCAATAAATGACAGAAAATACAATTTATCTGTTAGAGTAGCTAATTCTCGATTAGTTTTTCCAATCTAAAACACCCTTTTTATTTTTTTAGGTTTGTTTTTATGTAAAACCTTTTCTTCACACATTTAATTACATTTCTAGATTTAAATCTAAACCACTTTTTAGTTAAAAATATTGAACTAATTTTTGATTATTAGCCAGTTCTAGTAGTATTTTCTACATCCATTTGATAACTTATCAAATCAAATTAAGATATGACTTGTAACGAACTACAAACCATAAACTATTAATTTAGATAAGTTTGAACAATATTAGAATGGTAAATAATACATCTATTAATTGTGTATATTAGAATATGCGATAAAAGTGGCATATAAACAAATCTAAAGTATAAAATATATTGATAAAGTAGTCTAGGGTCTACTTATCTTAAATAACGATAAATCTTGTTTTGAATAGATATAAATTCATAGATTTTTTGATCTATGTAGATTCTCTTTTTAATTCGATGACATGTCATCTAAATTATAGTTTAGTCATCTAAACCAAACCAAACTTACCAAATAGTGTTTTAACTGCTGCATCTACTTTTACATGTTTTCCATGTTCTGAGTCCTTTGGAAACCGTAAATTCTTCAAGTATTTCTTCACTTTATTGTAGTTCTTACTTCTGCAATGAAGTTTTTTGACTTAACATAATACAATAATATGATTCATTATACTCAGGTATGGAGCATCTCCATTAATAAGTGTATTTTGAAGTGTATTTAAACTGTATGTCAAACGCAATCATTTTACCAAAATTAGTATATTTACAATGGTAAAGGAAATCCTTAAAAACACATTTTTTTATCAGCCTAAACCATTTTTAACATCATTTTATAATTAAAAAAATACCCGATAACACAAGTTAAACAATCTTACCACGAATACCTTTTAAATAAAAGCAAACAACCCAAATCTCTTTGAAGAGTGGCGTTCGGGCATTTTTCCGCACCCAAAATTTATCTACCAAATGTACATTTAAAAAAAAAAGATCGACAGCATACGAAATGTGATACAAACAGGCGAAGTTCATTTTTTTCCTACGTTTTATCTAAATTTAAACGACCTATTTTAGCATTTTCAATGTCAAACTCCCAATATATTTTTTCACTTTGATTTTGTTGGCCTGTCTGAGAATCTTCTAAATTACTGGGATAAGAGGGCTCAGCTTTTTTTTCGTTTTGTTTAAAATTGTAGACTGAAAATATTGCCAAATTATTTTTAGCCAACATTGACATGACTAAAAATAAGTTAATTGTATTTTTTCTTGGATCGTTAAAAAGCAAAGTAAATCTTTTAATACGAAAATTAGCATATGGACTTAATGCAGTATGCAAGGAGTCAAAACAAAATCACCTGAAATGCGTGGGTGTGCTGACAAGAGTGACAGGTCTTGTTGAAATGCATTAGACTCGGCCTCAATATACACTGAGTATTTGTGTCAGTCTGCATTAAAGTCACTTTCTTCACAAATAGTTCTGTCTGTGGTTGGTTCTTCGTGAAACATCGCTGAAATATTAGTATTATAATGAAACACGTTTTTAAATGTTTTAAGGTTGATGAGAGTATCATCTCTACATACCGGGTGGTGCATCATCGTTGGAAACAGGAAATCCCATGCAAATTTTGAACTCTCCAAATATTGGCTTCCCTATTAATTACATCTAAGTCGTAAGTCATAAATAGGTTTTTTAAAGGTTTGCTTATGCTGAATACTAGTGATGGGCATTACGATTCTTTTTAGTGAATCGAATCACACGATTCAATTTCAGATATTGAATCAACTCCTACGATTCGTTCATTTGTCTTTTTCAAACAAGAAAAACAAGAATCGTAACTGACACTACCGGCGATAATTTGGTCGGACTTAAGGAACCAGAAAAAGAAATATACAGTTCTTTTATTTGTTTTCAACCCTTTATGACTTTGGCGTAATTGGATTGATTATTTTACCAATAATATTAAATTATCAATCCAATTACTATAATATATATATATATATACAGGTTGTTAACTGGACGGTTGTAGAATGTAGAATGTTTAGGAGGGGAGTTAGTCACCGCGACCTTAAAGATCTATTGTGTGTTCCCCTTTCTTGAGCTATAACCAGTTATAACTCATCATACAGTCTCAAGGCTTTAACAAAAGCCAGTATCTGAGACGGCTCCATAGAGGCCAGCTCTCTATCCTTGACATCAGCCGTACCAAAAGTTCATGGCACGAATGGTCGTCGTCTCGGCGCACTCAGTGATGAGGTGTTCTGGTGTTTCCCCATATTCCCCACAGAATCTGCATTCGCCGTTGTTTCTCAGCTTCAGCCTACTGAGGTGTTCATTGAGAGGAGACAGTGTTCTGTTAGGAACCCCGTGACAATCCGAAGATTGTTTTTACTTAAATCAAGGAAAACCTTTGATTTTCTCGGTCGTAGGTTCTGAGGAACTTTTTCGAGTGTCTTAGACCGTTGGAGGACACCATTCCAAGTTGCGGTTGGAGTCTTCCAGATTCTTCAGTGCCGCTTTCAGCTGGTTTCCGCTTGGAAAACAAGAACGGTTCTGGGTCCAGTTAGTGGAGTGTTCGCTCCTTTCCCTAGCTAGATCATTTGCTTTTTTCATTGCATCATATCCCTTGGTGAGCAGGCACCCAGAGTATGGGAGGACTTTATTTTCTTTGCCTAACTTGTTGAGCTTCTCTAGGCATTCTTTCGACCAACTTCGAATTGATGGTTACTGAGTTGAGCGCCTTTAGTGCTGCTTGACTATCAGATAAGATGGCAATTTCCTGTTTTCGATAGTTCCTATCTAAGATAAATTGTACACATCTTTCGATAGCGTAAATTTCTGCCTGAAGGATACTGGGGTAGGTGCCCATTGGTTCGGAGGTATTTGGCTTTCGGCCCAAATACTCCGATCCCGGACTTTACTTTTGGAAGCAACAGATATACCATGTTATGGTACATTCCATATGCTGAGAGTAAGCTTTCTTCCTTCTCGTCCCATTTATTACGTCAATACTACGAGAGGTCGTCTATCGACCAAAGTTGTAAATTCTTGGTATGTCATCCACTGGGAGTTGGAGAAGTGGAATTTTCTTTTTGAGGGTGTTCCAAGCCCCTGACCTAAAAATTCTCCCAGTACTGTTTCCGTTCTAATCATTGTCGCATTGGCATAATTACCGACGACAATGTGCAGTGGTGTTAGGTCTAAAATGACCGCCATTGCTGCTGTTGGACATGTTCTCATGGCACCTGTGATACAGATACATGCCAGTCTCTGTACTTTGCACAGGTTTTGCCTTGCTGTACGTTGCTCTAGTTTTGTATACCAAGTAACTGCTCCATATGTAATCATGGGTCTTACTATCATGGTATACATCCAGCGCAAAATTTTTGGGGCGCAGCCCCACCTATTTCTCTAACTGGACGGTTACTTATTGGGGAACAGATTGACAACACTGCCTACATTCCAAATGAGTACTAAGCTAAGCTGCCGACTCGTCCCATCGCGTCGTCTATCGACGAGCAGGCCGAGGTTGCCATATTTCAACCATAAAGCTCTTGCCGCGAGTAATAAACAAATTAACAACCTGTATACTATTTATTAAAGACTTTTTAATACCAATTTAATATTTTTAGAGCCATGGAAGTGAACATTGATGACATTCCCCATATATGTATTCCCTCGAAATGTATTTTTATAGTTTTAATTTTAATAAAACTGTAATGTAATCTGGTTCGAAAGAGGCAAAAGCGTAACGTTCAGAAAATACAATTTGACATTGACAAAATTATAGATGTTACTTGTTTAGTTTTAATTTAAAAATAGATGCTGTTTATCTTATATTACTTAAAAGTGGTTTATCCAAAATTGTTCAAATTTGGCAAGTGTATTTAGCATAAGCAGACCTTTAAAAACTATTTACAATTTAGCTATAAATTAATAGGGGAGCCTTCGGAGCCCTATTTGGACAGTTCAAAATAAGCATGCCATTTCCTATGTTTCCAACTATGATGCACCACCCTGTATATTATTTGATATTAGAATAATTCTTTGAATAATTATATGACCCTCTTCCTATTTCTTAAGCTTTGATGTCTAGCAACGTGACTATAGATTTTGAGCAAAAAGATTAAAGAGGGAATATAATGCTATTCATGTATTTTTGCATTTGAGACGGAATCGACGTTATGGCCCCCATGTTTAAAATTTCTTTTAGACTAGATTGTTCATTCTACAATTGGATTTGTTCGGATGTAGTAAATATAGAACTATATTTTGTCAGAACTTGAATTAACAATCTTGCGAATTCCAGAGAAAATAATTGCTGATAATATACACGACCTACAATAACTGGTCAACCAGGTAGGAGAACACAGTTGGTTAGGTTGCAATGACAATGAACATCAACATAAAAAAAATATAAATCAATATAAAAAATAATATCAATTATCTAGAAACCCATATATGTTTAAAAACGTCATCGCAACATTTAACAGAAAGCCTATAGAAAGGGCAGATAAATTTAAGTACTACCGAGGCATCTGACTCTTCGAAGATTGGACATAATACAAGGAAGTTAAATGTCGCATCGATCAAGCCCGACTAGCATTTTTAAGATTTCGAAGAATATCTGTCTGCTCCAATATTGATCTACTTAATCTAAACCTTAGATTAAGATTCGTTAAGTGCTAAGTGTACTTGTGAAACACTGATGACACACATCACATGTACATGCGAAAGGTAGCCGACGCTCTATATAGAGTATGGCACTGTAAGAAAAAAAAAGAAGTGCTACGTGTGGTCGGTGCTCTTTGATGGTATGGAAGGTTGAATATTGAAAGCAAATGTCATTAACAAACTAGAGGCTTTCCAGATTTGACTGTATTGCAGAATCCTTAAGAAACTTTGGGCGACTAAGTTTACAAGAGAAGACGTGTTATCAAACAACGTGAACTGTGTGAATTGCTTAAGAAGAATTGTCTAATCATCATGGCTATTTTGATTTTATTTTGCGGCTGCTCTGAATAATCCATTCGACGTCATTCCATACCATCTCTGAGGTTCTTCAGCCAGGATTTTCGTCTTCTGCCCCAACTACGTCCTTCTTGGATTTTTCCTTCCATAATATTTTGGAGCAATTGGTATTTAGGACCTTATGCAAAATACTATAATTTTTTCCTCTTAAGGGTTTTATGCATTTCTTCTTCCTTGTTTATACTGCGTAACACCTCGACATTTGTAACTTTATCGACCCAAGAAATCCGTAACATGCTACGAAAACACCACCTTTCGAAAGCCACCAGTTTGTTAATTTCGGCTGTTTTAAGGGTCCACGCTTCGGCACCATACAATAATGTTAAAAACACGTAGCATCGGAGCATTCTTATTCTTAAATCTAAGTTTTTTATACTGCAAAGAAATTTCTTTAGTTTTGAAAATGAATTTCTGGATATCTCAATCCTGGACTTTATTTCTTGTAATTGTTCGGCAGTTTCATTTATTAGTGTGCCCAAGTACCTATTTGTAGTGTTGGACTTTTTCAAGTGGCGTGCTGTCTATTGATATTGAAGTATTTGCACTTTGGTCTTTTGTAGTAATCATGGATTTTGTTTTTTTCAAATTAATATTCAGCCCATTTTGTTTACAGGCTACATTTATTCTTTGAAGTAGCTTCTGCACATCTTCACTATTGTCTGTCATTACTACTACATCGTCAGCGTATCTGGTATTGTTGATTCGTTGACCACTCACTTTGATTTCCTCATGTCCGCATCCCTCAAAAACCACGAAGGCGAAACCCCAAATATCCATTCATGCATCTGTTGAGAAGACCAGAGAGGTATTGCAAGGGAAAAATATCTTAGTTGAGAAATGTCAGACAGCTGCACGACTTACAGTTGTTAAAACATATCACCAGGAATAGAGAAGCAATGGAAAATGTATCGCTAATATCAATTAATGGATTTTAGAAGAGGAATCCGTTATATTATCCATTAATGGAGAAGAGGAAGTTTAAAATTTTAGTATTTTTTTTAGAAATTTGGTTTTTCTTACTAAAATCAATCAACTCAAATGTCAATCGTGTTCGGTAAGCTAATGACTCCACAACAATAGTATTTTCAATCGTCTATTCCATCAAAATTAAAATGATTATATGTCTCGGCATCGTTATATCTAAATTACCACAAGAATAAGTTTAAACAATAGACCAACTTCCAAGCGATCATTACGCGAATTATTCGAAGGTCAGGCAATAACATTGTACCCAGTCGTTACACCAGATAATACGTATCAAATATCGCATAATAAGAAAAATTATTAACGTTTTTTTTTTTTTTTTTTTTTTTTTTTTTTTTTTTTTTTTTTTTTTTTTTTTATTTATGTTTTTGTTGTTGTTTCGCTCGTTTCCATACGATAATATCTCCGCGTTCGAGCGGTTTTATTCGCAATACAATGCATGTCGCGCCTTCTCACGAACTGCCTCTTCAACCGTGATGGCCACGGACTTTATTCGTTAGATCGGGCCTGTACGGCGGTATGCACGATTATTTCGTCATCTACGAATCGGTTGGTCAATACCGGAGTCTGTTAAGAAATAAAGTACCATTAATTATACATAGTTTTGCATAAATCATGTAAATAAACTATTTTATTTTGTTAAAATGATATGGTTAAAAACAATGTTATCGTCATAGACCTCCAATAGTATTACAACGAAAGTAAATGATGTATTCATTGTGGCACCTTTCGATGTCTGCTTGGTTTCAGTAAAGAAACTTTTTGACCAATGTGTTTGGCCTAAAACTGACTAGAAACGAGTATTTCACACATTATTTCAATTCTAAGGAAAACATCGATAATCACACACAAGTTACCTCAAACCAACCGTTTCCGAGTTATTGACTTGAACATATGTGACCTTACTAGCGCGTAGAATTTTATTGATATGGGTAGAACGGCAATTTGCATAAAAAAAAAATTATTAGTTTTTTTTTTTTTTTTTTTTTTTTTTTTTTTTTTTAATAAAATTATAATTAATATTATGATTTTATTATTTTTTTTTATTTTTTTGATTTTGTAGAAAGTATTTTTTTTAGCATATGAAATTTGCGCTTGCTATTAATATAATGAACCATCTAATTGCAATTTAACCTTTTATAATTCTAGTATCTCCCTTTGTTCCTTCGTTTCATTCATAAATTAATTAAGGATGTAATAATGGGGTCATGGACGTAACTATTAGGAAGGAGCAGTAAGGATAGAATTAATGTTTAATCAATATTTGGTGAATTAGCAATTATATGTATTTTTAA
>NW_022145685.1:0-15032 GCF_002938485.1 Sitophilus oryzae | reverse complement strand
TGCAAAAATTGGCAAGGGCCGGAAACGGCTGGTAGAAAACATCCTTAAGGCGGCCATAACGGTCTTCCTGCCGAGGAGCAAGTGGGAAAGATACCATCCACCTGCTGAGCCTTATCCAAGGTCAGAACTCAATGTAAGGGACATCGAGTTGGCGAGTCATCAACCCGAGGGAGGGGAGGGGCATGCCTTTGGTCTCTACATTCTAGTATCGTATGTGTAAACTGCACCATGTATATGCTCGGTGATAGATCTCTAACTCGGTTGCATTATACATATGTTTGAAACGATTACGTGACCAGGTAAGAAGATGTCGAAGAAGTGGCACGAATACGCTAATAAAGTTATTACGTAAATGGGAAAACATCTTTTTAATGAGATGCGTTCGAAGAATGCGATATCTCCGGGCGTTTGCTTTAAGAATGTTAATCTGATGTATGTAAAATAATTCTAGAGTAGACTAAACCTGCAATGAGGAAATCGATAGTATTGTTGTCGGGTTGAGGTTGTATGTTCAGTCGCATACATGATTAAATGAATATGAAATAGTTCGTGTACAGGGTGGGTCAAATTCGACGCTTTTAAAAGGAAACATCTTTTTTCTAGAGGAGATAGACGAAAAGTAATATTGGTGTCTGGAGCTCAAGTTTTATGGAAAATATGATGGTGAAAACCGCATATTAATATCCGTTACCGTTTCGGAGTAACGGAGTGTTTTTCCAAACTGTGCATTTTTAACAATTCGCTGTAACTTTTTTGCTATGTCTTCGAGATATAGATTTTTTTAAAATTCGCCCACTTTGAATAAGTAGGCTTTGAACGGCGCCGGTTGTAATGCAAAAAAATTCTGTCTGTGAGCAGCAATTCAAACGAAAATAATATTTGCAATTAGAGAAGTAGTAGTACCGTAGAGAGAAGTAGTATGCAGTGTGCATTCACAAATTAATAGAATACTTAAATGCTCCTGATTTTATCTAGTCTGTTTTTTTTTATGGGGATATATTAAAGACAGTGTTTACAAAACTAGACCAACCGTTGTCGACAACATGAGAGAAATTATTGTAGCTGTTTTTCGAGGCAGAACTCCACATATGCCTGTTAAAATGAAAAGATCCTTTTGAATAGACAATTATTTTATGCAGTGAACAGGAAAGGAAGAATTTGGAGTATTTGATTTGATCTAGCTAATTTTTGTCACATAATTATAGGTTTATATCTAGTTTTAATTCTGTAATAATTAAAATATGGTTTAAACGTGTCTTTTTATTACCTTTGAATATTTTACTCTACACTCTTTAATTTTTGTTAAATTAACAAAATATTTATCACACAGCCACCTAGATTTCTTCAAATAATAAAGATCTACTGACGCAAAATCATAAAAATTCAAATATATAAGAAAATCTAAAAAAAAATAAACTTCAGTAAATATTTAGTATTAAAAATTTCGATACCGTTTGGAGAAATGAAGCCTTAAAATTTTTACTGTAATTTCATAAAATTGAAAATATTTCAAAAACGGTAAGGTTTAAGTATGATAAACCTAATCAAATTTACCTTTATTTCAAAGGTAGAATCTAAAAATAGAATAATATACAGAGTGTTCCATTGAAAAAAATACAACTATAACATTTTTTACTTATTTGGGACACTCTGTATCTTCCAAAAATATTTTTAAATTGTAGCTCTAATAGCCCTTCAACGAACCTAACATTTACATTTTTTTTGTATGCGTATTTTCACTCCGTGTCGTATGTGGTGAACAACCCTGTACACTGTACAGTGTGTCCCATTTTGGTTGAAATCATAGGGTATCTCCGTTATTAGTGAAGATAGAAGGGTGCGGTTTGCACAAACCTGTCCCACTTTTTCGTCAAACGAAGTTGCTGCAAACCACAAAATTTTCATAGCCCTCTTCATTTCTGAGCTACACAGGGTCTTTTCGAAAATTTTGCAATTTAGGACACCCTGTATCTCTGTTATTGTAAAGGTTTCGAGAAGGCGAAAACTGCTTATTGTAGAACTTTTTACGTAGAATACAGTGGCGTAGTCTGTTTTTCTACCAAAAAAATATTTTTGAAAATATGAACTAAAGTTATGTTTTTTCAAACGGAACACCCTATATATTTATAAATCATATGATCTGTTTTGCTATGAGCTTCTCAAAAATATATATCACTCTATATTTATTTTTACTATTTACTGCAATATTTAAAATATATCATTTTCTTATTAGTAGGCCGTGATAAATAACAAAAAATCAAAATGGTATTTACTAAAATAGTCATACACATATTAAAATTTATCTGGGATTGATATATTTTACTTTCGAAATAACTGTTACCACTGAAACTGTGAATATATTTTTCTTTTTTTATAACGGGATGGGTTTGCAAATATCTAAATCTTGAATTATTAAAGCATTTTTCAGGTGTTCGAAATTGTTGTAGTGCCCACGATATATTTCGTATTTCGAAAATCCTCAAAATCAGAAATCGAGAACGACGAAATCCGGGAATCGAGGAGGCTATCAATATGTGTTCATTGGTTCCAATTCATTGATTTGAAAAATAATAATTTAACAGTATTCTAATATTTCCATAGTTATGTGGGGGAATGTTCCCCATCTTGCTGAAAGTATATTTGACGTAAATTAGCTAAAGGAATATCTAAAATTTCCGATACGATAGATTAGTCTTACGTATACACGTATTCCAAGATTTACAAATAGCGGTAGAGACTTAAGTTTCCCTAATATATAAAGAATTTATTAGCGGCTCCCAAAATAAAACAAAAGACAGATAGCAGTATACTTTTAATAATTCTTTAGATTCTTTTATTATCAATCATGGCCTACTAATAAATATGATCTTTTAATAAAAACTTTTAAATATTGCAGTAAATAGTGAAAATAAATATAGAGTGATATGTATTTTTGAGAAGCTTATGCCAAGACAGATCATATGATTTATAAATATACAGGGTGATCCATTTAAAAAAACATAACTTTAGTTCATATTTTCAAAAATATTTTTTTTGTAGAAAAACAGACTACGCCACTGTATTCTACGTAAAAAGTTCTACAATAAACAGTTTTCACCTTCTCGATAGCTTTAACAATAATAGAGATACAGGAGGTGACCCAAATTGCAAAACTTTCAAAAAGACCCGGTAGCTCGGAAACGAAAAGGGCTATGAACATTTTGTTTACGGCATCTTCCGTTTGACAAAAAAGTGAGACAGGTTTGTGCAAACCGCACCCTTCTATCTTCACTAATAACGGAGATACCGTATGATTTCAACCAAAATGGGACACCCTGTACATATAGAACCTTTTTGCAAAATAGGTATATTTTGTAATTATTTAAATAATTTTCTTAAAATATCCGGTTATTAACCAACAAACAATAGTGAATCAGATTCGGAAATTCAATAGATTCAATAAAAATGACGGATACACCTCTGTTGTTCTGAAAGAAAACCGTTTGGCGTTATATAAAGGATGTCAGTCGTTATTTTCCAATTTACATAATTGTCCGCAAGCTATTACAACAGAAATCTTCATTTAACTTTAAGATTATTAATTATTAAAACTTACTTAAAATAAAATATAAGGATTTATTAACTCGCATATTATGGCTTGTGTTTTATTACATTTTTATGTGTTTTTAAACAGGGTATTTGAATTCACTAAGAGTGACCGCGAGGGGAGCCTTAGGGGGTATCTAGGCTTAGGGTAATCTCTAGGTTGCTTTTACAACAAAATATGATAATTCTGTTTTTAATATTAGTATCCAAGTAGCATTTTCACGACTTGCGACCACATGTTTACTAAACACAACGTTGGATTAGTTACAAAAAATAGTTAGCTCTCTACCTTGGGTATTAAAATAAATTTAAACGTTTTTATAACGTTGGGCCGACGTTGGACTAGTACTACAGCAAAGTAGAAGCTTCTGCGACGTCGAATAAACGTTGTCTTGTAACCTTTTTTGCTTAAGTGATCTTTAGGTGATTTGGACAACGTAGTTACAACGTTGGATAATATAGAGTTTTCCGACGTCAGTTTCAGGACCTATTCCAACGTTATGCAAACGTCGTCTGTTTTACTAATTCCAACGTTGTTTAGATTTCCTTATTCTTACGTTGGTAGGACGTAGAGTCACTACCTTTTTGCAACTGTATTGAACCATAACCTTAAATCTTAAATTTTCAATTCATTGTTCTGTTCAGTCAGACAGTTCAGTGCTGTTTTTGTTTTTATAAAAAAAAAACTTAATTAAAATGGGACATAAGAAAGGTACATATAAAACTAAATTTAAATATACATCGACATATATTACCGACACTTCCTCGTTTATTTAGATTATAGAGGGCGGCACAAGCTAGACTCTAGAATGACTAAATTAGGCAATCTTGCGACTAGTATACTACCTGTTAAGGCCGAACTGCGACTTTATTAGTCCAGTATGCGACTACTCGAACTACTCCATCTTAATCTCCAAAACAACAAAGTTAAAGCCGCCATGTTGTTAAATAAGAAAATGTTTCGTTCTTAAAATAGCAATTCCTGCTTTTTGAATACATTAACTTGAAATATTTGACCCTAAAAAATACGCGGAAACAATTTTTTCGAATGCGAATAAATTATTCTCATTTTACTAAAAAAAAAATTCAAGAAAATTTTTAAAACTTCTTTAATTTCAAGGCCCATTAGTATTTTTTAAAGTAGAAACAATACATTTATCAATAAAGTTGTTTGCGTTTAACTTTTTACCTTGGGTAACGAGTTACAGAGTCGGTTAAAGTGTTTCAATAATTATGATCTTCAAACATCCTCCACACTTAAATACTTTTGTTTTGTTTTCCTTCACTGCCATCTGACATATGTCTCTAACTAAATTATAAATATAATATTTTTACTATAATTATCCCAATTTAGGATAAAACGCGACTTAGACGCCATATTAGTTTTGTATTTCTGTGAATTAGGATTTTAAACAACGTTGCAGTTTGTACTAAATTAGGCTTCTAGCCAACGTCGGTATCCAACGTTGTTTCGACCCAAAAATTATTCTCCAAACTAGTGCAGACTAGGGTTGACACGAGGTTGTGCCGACGTTGCGCCCCGACGTTTGGTCGCGTGACACAACGTTGTCCCGACGTCCAAATGCTGCTTGGGATATTACCCAGCGAAAGTAATTGTGATTATGAGGATAAAGTATCGGTATAAGCGTATGTATGTAATGTTTTCTCCTAGTATATACTAGGAGAAAAGCTCTACTAGCTACTAATATTAGTAACGACCTTGTTTATATATACAGGGTGGTGCATCGGTGTTAGAAACAGAGGAAATCCAATGCAAATTTAGAACTGTCCAAATAGTGGTATGACAGCGAAGTCGTAAATAGGATTTTATTTACAACCACTTACCTATACAGGGTCCGGCAATAGTGCGTCGGGCATCTGTAGCTCCTAGAATAAAAAACTTGAGAATTTGTAGAAGTGCATACCTAAGTTTGTACCAGGATGTATTTCCGGAAAATATTTTAACTTCTATAGGGTGGCTCAAAAAAGTGAGTGGTCTGGATGACTTTCTAAATGGAACACCCTGTATATTATAGCATTTTTGGCTTCCTTTCAGATCACTTTACATAATCCTAAGATATGAGTAAATCTATTTCTATAGTTTCAGAGATATTAAAAAATAAATCAAAAATATATATTTTTCAACTGTTCAATGAAAACTATATTAGATATTTACTTTAGATGGTCGGTAATCGTAAATCATACAGAATATTCAATATTTTACGCCAAACTTTCAAAAATATAAAATAATTTTACTTAACGTCTTAACGTATTTTATTTTTTTATTTGACGGAGAATTAAAAAATGAACATTTTTTGTATTTAAGGTATTTCAAAATTTTTAATAGTTTTCCGGATACACGCAGTATTATTTCATATGGCGCTTTCAATGGTAAAATACGAGAGAAAAATCACTGGGTGGCTTTGATAAATATTTACTGTAGAAAATGCCATATGAAATACAAAACCGGAAATATCTGCGAAACCGTTAAAAATTTTGAAATGTTCTAAATGCAAAAAATGATCATTTTTTAATTCTCCGTCTAATGAACAAATAATATACAGGATGTCCCATTTAAAAAAAAAACAAAGAAAAATTATTGTATATTTTATTCTTGTTTGGGGTAGAATTTTGTACATCCTGTATGATTTACGACTTCCATATTTATAACAAAGTAAGTACAGAGAATCTAAAGTAAATGTCTAATACACAGTTTTTATTTCAGGACAGTTCTTGTATTATTAATATTTTTTTTAAAAAAGGCTGAAAAAATATATAATTTTTATTTATTTATTAATATCTCTGAAATTATTGAAATATATTTACTCATGTCTTAGGTTTATGTAAAGTGATCTGAAAGGAAGCCAAAAATGCAATAATATACAGGATGTTCTATTAAAAAGTTATCAGGCATCCACTCACACTTTTTGAGCCAATTCTTCTTCTTCCTGTGCCTTAGCCTTAGCCGCGTTGGCGATTGTCTGTACTCTTCATACAATGTGTAGAGTGCCGTTTTCGGCTCTTCGAAATATGGTGGCTGCGTCGCTGATGTTACACCAATCCCGTATGTTTCTGCTTAAGCCAGGAATGTTGTTGTTTTCTTCTGGGCCTCGCCGTCCCTCTATTTTTCCTTGTAGAATCAGCTTAGAATGTAATGTTGTCTCCTCTAAGGATATGCCCGGGTGATGAGACTTTCCTTTCTTTAACTATATTAAGCATTCATCGTTCATAGCCTGCAGTTCTTAAAACTTCTTCGTTGGTTGCATGTGCGGTCCATGGCACAATGTAAGAGTCTCAGGAGGGTCCACATTTCGAAGCCTCGCATGCGGTTCAGGGTTCACAGCCCAGCGAGTAACCAGGTTTCTGCGCCCTATAGTAAGATGAAGGCCATATGTAGCATTTCACTACCCGTAGTCTAAGTGTTAGCGGGAGACTGCGTGCTAATAGGAAGTTTTTAAGTTTAAAAAATGTTGACTTTGCATAAGGTTCGTTCTAAGTTAAGCTTCCACTCATCCCAGTCCCATCGTTCATTGATCCTTGGCACCCAGATATTTAAATCGTGGAACTCGCGCTATAATATTTCCATCCACGGTCAATGCGGTGTTGATTGTAGGCTGGCGTCCTATTACCATTAGTTTGGTCTTGGCGTTGATTTTAAGACCGAAACGATTTCCCATGTCCCCTATCTTATTTATTATTTGCTGGAGATCCTCTAAAGTTCGTTAGAGTATCCAACCCTATAGAAGAAGCCTCCCTATAGGAGCCACCCTATAGAAGTTAAAATATTTTCCGGAAATACATCCTGGTACATACTTTAGGTTTGCACTTAAACAAAATTCTCAAGTTTTTTATTCTAGGAGCTACAGATGCCCGACGCACTGTTGCCGGACCCTGTATAATACTGACATTACTGACTTTTAAGAAATTTGAAATTGTCAAATTATCTACATTTCTTTCCCTCACCCATTTCTCTCACTCGGTTTTTCTTATTTTTCTACTCATTTAATTAAGCAAAATATTCTTGTAATATTTTTATTAAATACTTATCTAACATCAACAAAAAGAAACAAGAAGATTAACATAATAATTGAAGACATCTTACATTTATTTCTTGAAGGTAAAAATACTAGACTTCTTTGGCTGAAAACCTACATTCTGGCGTTTTAAAAAAGCGACGGGTTTGTGATATTTTGATATGTCGGTTTTTTCCCTTAATTCTAGCATTGTCCGTATCATGCTGTACGTAGCTCAAAGAGTAGATGGCTTTTTTCTGCCTTGTCATGTCGCTAAAATATGCCATCAAGACTGTGTGAAGCAATATTTTTAGCATTTCTTTCGGCACACCATTTTTCGTATACTTTCAATCCTATTTCGTATCGCCCCCTACTTTTCTCTGGAAGTAAACTGGCTTCTGCTATTTTTGCAGCTTCTGTAAGTTCTGGTGGAGTACCAATATTAAAGTAGTCTTCATTATCAGAACTTTCCGACAACATTCTTTCTTTCTATGTTATATAAATTCAAAAAAGCGAAGGAGAAATTAAAAACTGTCACTTAATTGTTTGTTTTGCTATTGAAGGTTTGCGCCATAACAACCACCGGTACCGGTAAACTATAGATATGGAAATGCCAAAACAGAAAACGACAAATTTTCGCATATTTATTTTTTTTTCAAAATAAAATACTGTCCCTATTTTTTTATTAATGATGTGGTTGTAAATAAAATAGTATACAAACCTCGGAGGAAAGTATTCATTATTGTCTCGAGATTTAGTTAATCTCCCGACAGTAATGAAACACTTAGTTAGTCCCTCCTCGGTATGTAATATACTATTAAAGGTCTGGGCATGCTGAAAATACATACCAAATTTGCACAATTTAGGTTTTTAACTAATTTAAGAAAAACTTCATATTTTTAAGTTAAAAAAATGCAAAACCAGACAAATGCCAACATACCGTCAGTTATCAACCTGCCATAGTGAAAAATGGTCCTACAGTGGCGCCATCTATTGAGTAGGGCTTGTTTTAAATGGATCGAAGTGCGGGCTTTTTAAATGAGCGTATTTATTGAATTTTACTCTAAAATATATATATATATATATATATATATATATATATATATATATATATATATATATATATATATATATATATATATATATATATATATATATATATATATATATATATATATATATATATATATATATATATATATATATATATATATATATATATATATATATAATTAATTAAATTTGATTATTAAATCTTATTTTTTTACACAAATTCAACAATACTAATAACAAGTATCGTTGTGATGGTTAAAAAATAAGATTTAGCAGTATCATTTATACAATTATTAAATAAAATTAAAGCCAAACATGTGCAAATATTATTTATTATTTAAAGATTTTATTTATAAGTCATTGCCGGGAAACTTATATGGTGAAATTTTGACAAAATAATTTAGTACTCACTAAAAACACGGTATGTCGCTAGTGGTAGGAAAAATAATTTTTAGAGGTTACTAGTTTATTTGGTTGCCTGTGATATGCATATACAGGGTGTTTCGAATTAATCTAAAAAAATAAAAATCGTTAGAAAACTTGGCTTAAAGCGGGCTCTTAATAAGTATATTTATTTTTTCTCGACAACCGTTTGATGAACAAGAAAAACTCAAAGATCAATTTTGTTGAAAAAGGATGGCCAGTCAAGAAAAAAATATTTTCTTTAAAAAAGCAGTAGTGTAACATTTATGTTAAGCAAAATATCGATTTTTTTTAATTTTTAACACCCTGTAGATCAGAAAGGAAGTATTTTAGACCTAATGGTTATATAAAAATTGTTTTAAGAACACATGAGGAATCACACCACATTTTTTTAGACTAATTAGAAAATACCCTGTATATTGTCAACTTGACAATGATTGTTGATAAATCAAAAAATACCTTTTCTGTGAAAAAAGCCCGATCTTCGGAGGAAAAATTTTGGTTTTTATTGAATTTGGGCCTGCGTCTGCAAATACCAGTATGTTTTTTAATATTCTATCTATCTAAATTTTAAATATCATAGTCAGAAATAGTTTTATTATTTATTAACTGTAAAAATGGTATACTTATAAGTTTTATCAAATATTGTGATTTACTTTCTACCTTGTAGTCAAAATTTATATTTAATAAACTGTAAAATATATATATTCTTATGTTTTATTAATGTTACTCTGATATACTAATATATCAGAGTAACTTTAAAACTAAATCCTTTGAAATCAAATATAAAGATAAAAAATATTTACAGCAGAAAAGGCGAAGGCGCTGGGTTAAATGTAGTCTCTACTAAGAACACGGAGGGGCGCTTTGACCCAAAATTTTACAATTAAGTTTCATATCTATCTTAATAGAAGATTATTTTCTTTATCTATGATCTATATTTGTATATCTATATCTAATCCAAACGCAATATTTCTATTTCACAAATAAACATATCCGACAACACTAAAATAACTGAAACTTCCGCGGCTGACAACGAAAACTGAAAAATATAACGGCACTTTCATGGCACTTTTTGTTTTGCGAGGAATGTCATTTTGGCCTTTGATTATCACCCGTAAAGAAAAATTTTGGTTAGAAATCAAAAGTTTATTGTTAATTGCTAAATATTAGCATTTCTCTATGGATACAACAGACTACCGCAAGCGGTTGCTAGGATATTTTATATAATTTTAAATGTGTTTTTTAGACATTCACAATAAAATTGTGAATGATCGTAAACTAAAAAGTATAAAGTGTAATTGAAACCACTAATTTATTCCACTAATTAGGAGGTTCTGAATGAAGCTTAAGGCTTTTGTTTAATTTGACAAAGTTTTAAATTACAAAAATGCATAACGGGCACGCTAACCGTAGGTACGGGGTGGCTCGAATTCAACGCTCATCATTGGGATTTCGGAAACCGTAAGAAATACAGGATCGGTTAAATGGAGGCAAAGTTGCGCAATTTAATGCTCAATAAAATGCCGTATTGCATTGTGAAAAATTCAGAATACTTCCGAATATTCGAAAAAAAACGGAATTTTCAAATTTGTTTTCTATTGTTTCCTGGCTTTATTTGTTAAGATAACTTGAAATGAAAAACACATTTTCATGGCCACTTTTTCTGACGTTTCAGCTTCTGGCGACCATCATCAACTTATTTTTTTCAAATACGAACCTGATTTTTTTTCAATTTAATTAAATCCTTTCATCACTCTTAAAACACTTATATAGTCACTTTGATATTTACCGACGTTTCGTACAGAAAATTCCACCACCAGAATATTTTATGCAAAAAAAAATGCAATACGGCATTTTATTGAGCATCAAATTGCACAACTTTGCCTCCATTTAACCGATCCTGTATATCTCTTACGGTTTCCGAAATCCCAATGATGAGCGTCGAATTCGAGCCACCCTGTACATAGTAATGTATACAGCAAAACAAACTGCATTCAATCATAGGTTGACAACTTAAAGTATGTTGACATTTGACTGGTTTTGCATAGTTACTTGTCCAGTTTTGATTTTAAAAAATGCAGTTTTTGAACTGCATTTTAACAAACTTTTTTTCTTACAAACACTGAACTTTCTTACAAACAAAACGGCTTTTCCAAAGTTATATTATTGTTGATTTTTTATGAAGGTACGTATGTTTTATGTATACATTATTGTTATGTTTCCAACGAGGATGCACAACCCGGTATATTATTGAAAAAAGGAATCTATTTAAGGTCAAATTATTGTTTCTACATCCACGTTTCAACCTCTGTTTTAGAGATTCAATAAGAAATAAGGTACACATTTATTTTTTTTTCATATACCGTATGATTGAAAAAAACGGTCTCCAGTTGGCTTGAAATGACGATCGATGACATTTTTTTCGATCAAATGTATTATAATTATATAAATCAGTAATCGTTAATAGTAGTAATATATTATAAACTCAAATTTAAACATACGTAAGTATATTAAGTGTAGTTACCAAAACTTATGACACACCACCCTCACATTGCACCACCATCGACCTACTCACCCAGAATCAACAAAACACTAACACCCCTCATTGCGACAAGTTATTCGCTGGTACGAAGACGAAGAACTAAACTATCTGAAGATGCTTCGAGAAGATGTTTCGTCAGGTGAAAGGATATACGACGTAGCATCGTCCTCAGAGTGTGTTCCTCTGGTAGGGGCACACAAGGATGCCAGTCGACCGTATATCAACCGTCGAAATATGTGAATATGCATTTTTGAAATCTTTATCAACAGTGTACTGCACCAGTGCGTCAAGCTGTCGCGTCGGGTTAATATAACACTGACCATAGGAATTTTATTTATGTGCTAGAGCTAAAATGTATGCTCGGACATCAAGTCTAAACGGCGCACAGTGCTTCGAACATATGGCTCTAGAGGACAAAAATGCAAAACTTCTCTTTTATTGTAGGCAATTTATTCAAACTAGTTTATTTGACACAAATGATGAGTACTCTCATTGTACTAAATGATGATGTTCTTAGTCCCACGTTTATGAAAAAAAATCTTATAAATATAATAAAATGTTGGAGCTCTGTTCCATCTAATGAAATAATAATTTATAGTATGAAAAACGGTGTAAGTATTAAATAAATTCCTGTTATAAAAAGAATTGGAATAACATTAGAACATGATTCCTACAATATAAACCTAATATAAGATAAAAATGTTTGTCTTTAATGAAAAGAAACATTAATGCTATATTTAATTTAAAAAACTTAAGATACTATAAATTTACTTTAGGACAATAAAATGTATAGATCGTAACTACTCTGATTCAGAAGAATCATTGCTGACAGAATCTTCCAAATTTATACTATCCAAATCACAGGTAGATGAAATATCCTCACATATAAGATATTTCTGTACATCATTTTCTAATATGTTACTTTTCGCGTTGTTACTGTTCTTTTTGTTGGTATGAGGGGTTCGGATGTTAATAGTTACCTCTTTAATAGACCATATCCATATATTATTTTTTCGTTTTCTTGGGTATGAGGGTTTTATAATAAATTGAAAGATGGGAACATTTTTTTATGCCACGTTTCGCTCCAACATAGTGGGCTCAGGCACAAGTGGTTGTCTCATTGGACTGGAAGGTTCATCAATATCTAATAAAAACACATTTTTGAAATATAAATAATTTTGAGTTCTTGTCCTTATGATCAAGCCAAGTATTAACCAGATCGGCATTGCTTATCAATTTTACTCCATCTGAAAAGTATTATAAAATAAAAGTTCGTCGCAAGCAGACGCAGGTGAACTATGCAAAAATTAAAAGTGTATGAATATGGCAACAAAAATATTCAATAAATACGATATGTTTTGATATGTTTTTAATGCCTTTTTGAAGTTTGAAAACGTAAAATTTTTATACCCATTTAAGAATCATCTTAAAAATAAATAAAAATTAAACAATAACGAACTTGTTTAGAAATAAATTTAAAGTACATACCTTGTTTAACAATATCCATAGTGACTTTCAATTAAGTACGTAACGTTTAACTCCATATACAGAACTACTATGAATGTTATTCTTTTCACTGATATAAGATAATGATTACCAAAATTTATTTTTTAGTGAAAATATTTGCTAACAAAAACGCTGTTTATGAAAAATAATATACAGGATGGTTGAACATTGCTATAAGTATAAAATTACATATTCAGATATTAGTAAATTTTAACTTTTTTTTCGATTTTTATCCATGGGACGAAGCACTGTGCGGCGCATTGTGGTTCCGCCTGCGGTCATGGAGAAACCAATGTCGATTTTATTTTGACGTTAAATTTTTCAATACATTTTTAGCCGACCATACCAACAGGTATGGTAGGCTATTAAGATCGGCAATTTTTTTTTAATTTTACTCAAAATGAGTTATTTGGGTCATAAATGACCTAAATATAAAATATTTTCATGGTGTCTGTCTGTCCGTCTGTCTGTAACACAACTCAAAAACCGCTAAACCGATTTTAACCAAATTTGGCACAAAAATACTGTGGCACCCGAGAATCTGGTCATTAGTTCTTGGTGGGGGTGGGGGGTTGGTAAGGGGGTATGGCGGATAGGGGAAATAACCGCGGACCAAAATTGGAAAAATTCCTTTACTTTGAAACTAAAAGAACTGCCTACCAACTTTTTATTAACATATTTTAGTATGGGTGGCTATACGTGCCTTCCGGCGCCAATTTTTTAGAATCACGGGAATTTTTCAAATTTAACTGGCAAAATCTCGTTCTTCACACATTTATTAGATTGTTCGTTAAAGTGTGAATTGTGTAATATTTAATTTTATCATTTTCAATTAAGTAGGAATACAGGGTGTCCCAGGCTGAACGTTAATTAGAAGTTTCTAGAAAACTAAAATATCTAGATCTCGGATTTTTTATATATCATTATTTCACAACGCGATCTATCGATTAAAAACATTTTCAACAGGGCGACACTTCCGGAAATATTGAAAGTTGACAGCAACTTTCATATTTTAAATGGGTACATCCATTTTTTATTTCACACTTAAATTCTCTGTAAAATTTTATGAATTTTGATATACACAAACACTCTATATATACCTAACAATAACCGTTTTTGAGAAAAAAAAAATATTTAAAATTTTTGGTGGAAAAATCTCCCTGTCAAAAAAATTTGTACAGGGTGGCGCCTCTCATACACCGCGGGAGCTCCAAGAAGAACGGTAGTTTATATCGAAATGAAATTTTGACAGCGTATATAGGTTAACTGAAAAAATTTTATAAAAATATATTGACTTATACAGGGTGTCCCCAAAAAAAGTTACACATCAAAGTTTCTTTTTTCTAATGGAACACGCTATATATTAATTGATTTTCGGATTCTAGGAAAAAAATAATGGTGAGTTTTAAAAAAGAAGCATATACCTAAAATCTAAGGATTTTGAGATATTTTACATTTTTTGAAAATGAAGAGTAAAATTTAAATTTCGATAACAGCTACCTAAATTTTAGTTGACCTCGTATAGCCTGATATTTAATTACAGTAACCACTGAATGTTAAACCAAATTGAAATCTGATCCGAAAAGTTATACAGGGGGAGACAAAATTAATATGGAACATTAGTCACTTTTAAAGGTACCAAGTTACTTTGAAAAAATCTAGGGTGGCTGTGTGATATACCTTTTGTTAATTTAACAAAAAATAAAGATTTTAGAGTAAAATACTCAACGGTAATAAAAAGATGTACGTTTAAAACATATTTTAATTATTACAGAATTAAAACTACAAAAATTTGCTAGATGGATTCAAATGCTCAAACTACTTCCTTTCCTGTTACCTGATAAAATGATTGTCTTGGAAATTTAATTTCAATAAAAACTGTCGTTCTCCTTGGATCCTCCGCGGCG